>NC_068937.1:85227555-85242555 GCF_016801865.2 Culex pipiens pallens | reverse complement strand
CTTAAATTCTTAAATTCTTAAATTCTTAAATTCTTAAATTCTTAAATTCTTAAATTCTTAAATTCTTAAATTCTTAAATTCTTAAATTCTTAAATTCTTAAATTCTTAAATTCTTAAATTCTTAAATTCTTAAATTCTTAAATTCTTAAATTCTTAAATTCTTAAATTCTTAAATTCTTAAATTCTTAAATTCTTAAATTCTTAAATTCTTAAATTCTTAAATTCTTAAATTCTTAAATTCTTAAATTCTTAAATTCTTAAATTCTTAAATTCTTAAATTCTTAAATTCTTAAATTCTTAAATTCTTAAATTCTTAAATTCTTAAATTCTTAAATTCTTAAATTCTTAAATTCTTAAATTCTTAAATTCTTAAATTCTTAAATTCTTAAATTCTTAAATTCTTAAATTCTTAAATTCTTAAATTCTTAAATTCTTAAATTCTTAAATTCTTAAATTCTTAAATTCTTAAATTCTTAAATTCTTAAATTCTTAAATTCTTAAATTCTTAAATTCTTAAATTCTTAAATTCTTAAATTCTTAAATTCTTAAATTCTTAAATTCTTAAATTCTTAAATTCTTAAATTCTTAAATTCTTAAATTCTTAAATTCTTAAATTCTTAAATTCTTAAATTCTTAAATTCTTAAATTCTTAAATTCTTAAATTCTTAAATTCTTAAATTCTTAAATTCTTAAATTCTTAAATTCTTAAATTCTTAAATTCTTAAATTCTTAAATTCTTAAATTCTTAAATTCTTAAATTCTTAAATTCTTAAATTCTTAAATTCTTAAATTCTTAAATTCTTAAATTCTTAAATTCTTAAATTCTTAAATTCTTAAATTCTTAAATTCTTAAATTCTTAAATTCTTAAATTCTTAAATTCTTAAATTCTTAAATTCTTAAATTCTTAAATTCTTAAATTCTTAAATTCTTAAATTCTTAAATTCTTAAATTCTTAAATTCTTAAATTCTTAAATTCTTAAATTCTTAAATTCTTAAATTCTTAAATTCTTAAATTCTTAAATTCTTAAATTCTTAAATTCTTAAATTCTTAAATTCTTAAATTCTTAAATTCTTAAATTCTTAAATTCTTAAATTCTTAAATTCTTAAATTCTTAAATTCTTAAATTCTTAAATTCTTAAATTCTTAAATTCTTAAATTCTTAAATTCTTAAATTCTTAAATTCTTAAATTCTTAAATTCTTAAATTCTTAAATTCTTAAATTCTTAAATTCTTAAATTCTTAAATTCTTAAATTCTTAAATTCTTAAATTCTTAAATTCTTAAATTCTTAAATTCTTAAATTCTTAAATTCTTAAATTCTTAAATTCTTAAATTCTTAAATTCTTAAATTCTTAAATTCTTAAATTCTTAAATTCTTAAATTCTTAAATTCTTAAATTCTTAAATTCTTAAATTCTTAAATTCTTAAATTCTTAAATTCTTAAATTCTTAAATTCTTAAATTCTTAAATTCTTAAATTCTTAAATTCTTAAATTCTTAAATTCTTAAATTCTTAAATTCTTAAATTCTTAAATTCTTAAATTCTTAAATTCTTAAATTCTTAAATTCTTAAATTCTTAAATTCTTAAATTCTTAAATTCTTAAATTCTTAAATTCTTAAATTCTTAAATTCTTAAATTCTTAAATTCTTAAATTCTTAAATTCTTAAATTCTTAAATTCTTAAATTCTTAAATTCTTAAATTCTTAAATTCTTAAATTCTTAAATTCTTAAATTCTTAAATTCTTAAATTCTTAAATTCTTAAATTCTTAAATTCTTAAATTCTTAAATTCTTAAATTCTTAAATTCTTAAATTCTTAAATTCTTAAATTCTTAAATTCTTAAATTCTTAAATTCTTAAATTCTTAAATTCTTAAATTCTTAAATTCTTAAATTCTTAAATTCTTAAATTCTTAAATTCTTAAATTCTTAAATTCTTAAATTCTTAAATTCTTAAATTCTTAAATTCTTAAATTCTTAAATTCTTAAATTCTTAAATTCTTAAATTCTTAAATTCTTAAATTCTTAAATTCTTAAATTCTTAAATTCTTAAATTCTTAAATTCTTAAATTCTTAAATTCTTAAATTCTTAAATTCTTAAATTCTTAAATTCTTAAATTCTTAAATTCTTAAATTCTTAAATTCTTAAATTCTTAAATTCTTAAATTCTTAAATTCTTAAATTCTTAAATTCTTAAATTCTTAAATTCTTAAATTCTTAAATTCTTAAATTCTTAAATTCTTAAATTCTTAAATTCTTAAATTCTTAAATTCTTAAATTCTTAAATTCTTAAATTCTTAAATTCTTAAATTCTTAAATTCTTAAATTCTTAAATTCTTAAATTCTTAAATTCTTAAATTCTTAAATTCTTAAATTCTTAAATTCTTAAATTCTTAAATTCTTAAATTCTTAAATTCTTAAATTCTTAAATTCTTAAATTCTTAAATTCTTAAATTCTTAAATTCTTAAATTCTTAAATTCTAAATTCTTAAATTCTTAAATTCTTAAATTCTTAAATTCTTAAATTCTTAAATTCTTAAATTCTTAAATTCTTAAATTCTTAAATTCTTAAATTCTTAAATTCTTAAATTCTTAAATTCTTAAATTCTTAAATTCTTAAATTCTTAAATTCTTAAATTCTTAAATTCTTAAATTCTTAAATTCTTAAATTCTTAAATTCTTAAATTCTTAAATTCTTAAATTCTTAAATTCTTAAATTCTTAAATTCTTAAATTCTTAAATTCTTAAATTCTTAAATTCTTAAATTCTTAAATTCTTAAATTCTTAAATTCTTAAATTCTTAAATTCTTAAATTCTTAAATTCTTAAATTCTTAAATTCTTAAATTCTTAAATTCTTAAATTCTTAAATTCTTAAATTCTTAAATTCTTAAATTCTTAAATTCTTAAATTCTTAAATTCTTAAATTCTTAAATTCTTAAATTCTTAAATTCTTAAATTCTTAAATTCTTAAATTCTTAAATTCTTAAATTCTTAATTCTTAAATTCTTAAATTCTTAAATTCTTAAATTCTTAAATTCTTAAATTCTTAAATTCTTAAATTCTTAAATTCTTAAATTCTTAAATTCTTAAATTCTTAAATTCTTAAATTCTTAAATTCTTAAATTCTTAAATTCTTAAATTCTTAAATTCTTAAATTCTTAAATTCTTAAATTCTTAAATTCTTAAATTCTTAAATTCTTAAATTCTTAAATTCTTAAATTCTTAAATTCTTAAATTCTTAAATTCTTAAATTCTTAAATTCTTAAATTCTTAAATTCTTAAATTCTTAAATTCTTAAATTCTTAAATTCTTAAATTCTTAAATTCTTAAATTCTTAAATTCTTAAATTCTTAAATTCTTAAATTCTTAAATTCTTAAATTCTTAAATTCTTAAATTCTTAAATTCTTAAATTCTTAAATTCTTAAATTCTTAAATTCTTAAATTCTTAAATTCTTAAATTCTTAAATTCTTAAATTCTTAAATTCTTAAATTCTTAAATTCTTAAATTCTTAAATTCTTAAATTCTTAAATTCTTAAATTCTTAAATTCTTAAATTCTTAAATTCTTAAATTCTTAAATTCTTAAATTCTTAAATTCTTAAATTCTTAAATTCTTAAATTCTTAAATTCTTAAATTCTTAAATTCTTAAATTCTTAAATTCTTAAATTCTTAAATTCTTAAATTCTTAAATTCTTAAATTCTTAAATTCTTAAATTCTTAAATTCTTAAATTCTTAAATTCTTAAATTCTTAAATTCTTAAATTCTTAAATTCTTAAATTCTTAAATTCTTAAATTCTTAAATTCTTAAATTCTTAAATTCTTAAATTCTTAAATTCTTAAATTCTTAAATTCTTAAATTCTTAAATTCTTAAATTCTTAAATTCTTAAATTCTTAAATTCTTAAATTCTTAAATTCTTAAATTCTTAAATTCTTAAATTCTTAAATTCTTAAATTCTTAAATTCTTAAATTCTTAAATTCTTAAATTCTTAAATTCTTAAATTCTTAAATTCTTAAATTCTTAAATTCTTAAATTCTTAAATTCTTAAATTCTTAAATTCTTAAATTCTTAAATTCTTAAATTCTTAAATTCTTAAATTCTTAAATTCTTAAATTCTTAAATTCTTAAATTCTTAAATTCTTAAATTCTTAAATTCTTAAATTCTTAAATTCTTAAATTCTTAAATTCTTAAATTCTTAAATTCTTAAATTCTTAAATTCTTAAATTCTTAAATTCTTAAATTCTTAAATTCTTAAATTCTTAAATTCTTAAATTCTTAAATTCTTAAATTCTTAAATTCTTAAATTCTTAAATTCTTAAATTCTTAAATTCTTAAATTCTTAAATTCTTAAATTCTTAAATTCTTAAATTCTTAAATTCTTAAATTCTTAAATTCTTAAATTCTTAAATTCTTAAATTCTTAAATTCTTAAATTCTTAAATTCTTAAATTCTTAAATTCTTAAATTCTTAAATTCTTAAATTCTTAAATTCTTAAATTCTTAAATTCTTAAATTCTTAAATTCTTAAATTCTTAAATTCTTAAATTCTTAAATTCTTAAATTCTTAAATTCTTAAATTCTTAAATTCTTAAATTCTTAAATTCTTAAATTCTTAAATTCTTAAATTCTTAAATTCTTAAATTCTTAAATTCTTAAATTCTTAAATTCTTAAATTCTTAAATTCTTAAATTCTTAAATTCTTAAATTCTTAAATTCTTAAATTCTTAAATTCTTAAATTCTTAAATTCTTAAATTCTTAAATTCTTAAATTCTTAAATTCTTAAATTCTTAAATTCTTAAATTCTTAAATTCTTAAATTCTTAAATTCTTAAATTCTTAAATTCTTAAATTCTTAAATTCTTAAATTCTTAAATTCTTAAATTCTTAAATTCTTAAATTCTTAAATTCTTAAATTCTTAAATTCTTAAATTCTTAAATTCTTAAATTCTTAAATTCTTAAATTCTTAAATTCTTAAATTCTTAAATTCTTAAATTCTTAAATTCTTAAATTCTTAAATTCTTAAATTCTTAAATTCTTAAATTCTTAAATTCTTAAATTCTTAAATTCTTAAATTCTTAAATTCTTAAATTCTTAAATTCTTAAATTCTTAAATTCTTAAATTCTTAAATTCTTAAATTCTTAAATTCTTAAATTCTTAAATTCTTAAATTCTTAAATTCTTAAATTCTTAAATTCTTAAATTCTTAAATTCTTAAATTCTTAAATTCTTAAATTCTTAAATTCTTAAATTCTTAAATTCTTAAATTCTTAAATTCTTAAATTCTTAAATTCTTAAATTCTTAAATTCTTAAATTCTTAAATTCTTAAATTCTTAAATTCTTAAATTCTTAAATTCTTAAATTCTTAAATTCTTAAATTCTTAAATTCTTAAATTCTTAAATTCTTAAATTCTTAAATTCTTAAATTCTTAAATTCTTAAATTCTTAAATTCTTAAATTCTTAAATTCTTAAATTCTTAAATTCTTAAATTCTTAAATTCTTAAATTCTTAAATTCTTAAATTCTTAAATTCTTAAATTCTTAAATTCTTAAATTCTTAAATTCTTAAATTCTTAAATTCTTAAATTCTTAAATTCTTAAATTCTTAAATTCTTAAATTCTTAAATTCTTAAATTCTTAAATTCTTAAATTCTTAAATTCTTAAATTCTTAAATTCTTAAATTCTTAAATTCTTAAATTCTTAAATTCTTAAATTCTTAAATTCTTAAATTCTTAAATTCTTAAATTCTTAAATTCTTAAATTCTTAAATTCTTAAATTCTTAAATTCTTAAATTCTTAAATTCTTAAATTCTTAAATTCTTAAATTCTTAAATTCTTAAATTCTTAAATTCTTAAATTCTTAAATTCTTAAATTCTTAAATTCTTAAATTCTTAAATTCTTAAATTCTTAAATTCTTAAATTCTTAAATTCTTAAATTCTTAAATTCTTAAATTCTTAAATTCTTAAATTCTTAAATTCTTAAATTCTTAAATTCTTAAATTCTTAAATTCTTAAATTCTTAAATTCTTAAATTCTTAAATTCTTAAATTCTTAAATTCTTAAATTCTTAAATTCTTAAATTCTTAAATTCTTAAATTCTTAAATTCTTAAATTCTTAAATTCTTAAATTCTTAAATTCTTAAATTCTTAAATTCTTAAATTCTTAAATTCTTAAATTCTTAAATTCTTAAATTCTTAAATTCTTAAATTCTTAAATTCTTAAATTCTTAAATTCTTAAATTCTTAAATTCTTAAATTCTTAAATTCTTAAATTCTTAAATTCTTAAATTCTTAAATTCTTAAATTCTTAAATTCTTAAATTCTTAAATTCTTAAATTCTTAAATTCTTAAATTCTTAAATTCTTAAATTCTTAAATTCTTAAATTCTTAAATTCTTAAATTCTTAAATTCTTAAATTCTTAAATTCTTAAATTCTTAAATTCTTAAATTCTTAAATTCTTAAATTCTTAAATTCTTAAATTCTTAAATTCTTAAATTCTTAAATTCTTAAATTCTTAAATTCTTAAATTCTTAAATTCTTAAATTCTTAAATTCTTAAATTCTTAAATTCTTAAATTCTTAAATTCTTAAATTCTTAAATTCTTAAATTCTTAAATTCTTAAATTCTTAAATTCTTAAATTCTTAAATTCTTAAATTCTTAAATTCTTAAATTCTTAAATTCTTAAATTCTTAAATTCTTAAATTCTTAAATTCTTAAATTCTTAAATTCTTAAATTCTTAAATTCTTAAATTCTTAAATTCTTAAATTCTTAAATTCTTAAATTCTTAAATTCTTAAATTCTTAAATTCTTAAATTCTTAAATTCTTAAATTCTTAAATTCTTAAATTCTTAAATTCTTAAATTCTTAAATTCTTAAATTCTTAAATTCTTAAATTCTTAAATTCTTAAATTCTTAAATTCTTAAATTCTTAAATTCTTAAATTCTTAAATTCTTAAATTCTTAAATTCTTAAATTCTTAAATTCTTAAATTCTTAAATTCTTAAATTCTTAAATTCTTAAATTCTTAAATTCTTAAATTCTTAAATTCTTAAATTCTTAAATTCTTAAATTCTTAAATTCTTAAATTCTTAAATTCTTAAATTCTTAAATTCTTAAATTCTTAAATTCTTAAATTCTTAAATTCTTAAATTCTTAAATTCTTAAATTCTTAAATTCTTAAATTCTTAAATTCTTAAATTCTTAAATTCTTAAATTCTTAAATTCTTAAATTCTTAAATTCTTAAATTCTTAAATTCTTAAATTCTTGAATTATTAAATTCTTAAATTCTTAAATTCTTAAATTCTTAAATTCTTAAATTTTTAAAAAAATATTTGTTGTCAAAAGCATTATTTTTAAATTTTTGATTTATTTAAACATTGAATTTTATTGTTATTTCTAAATTACTGATTGTTTAAATTTCTGATTTCCTGCTATTGATTTCTTAACATTTTCAAGCCATGAGTTTATTTAACCCTGGAATTTTTATACTATTATTTTTTTATGTTGGAATATTGAATTTTGTGTTTTTTTTCTAAATTGCAGATTTGAAAAATGGATGTTTTTTTAAATGTGTTTTTTTTTTATTTCTGAAGATCTAAATTTTGGCTTTTTACTTTTATTTTTATTTTTAGAGTATTTGTATTGTTGAATTTCTAAATATCTGATTATTTTTATTATTGACTGTTACTTCTAGAAAATAAGTGACAATATGCCTATGAGAAGGAATTCGCCTTTCAAACATATAAAAAAAATCCCCCTAATTAACATTCTCAATCACGTTTTAATAAATTTTTATTTTCCAAAAAAAAAATAATTCCGGATGAAAAAAAATCGTATCACATCGTAATAAAATTATCAAAATTCGTGATATACAAGAAACATTAACATCTAATCGCCACTTTTACTTATCGATTTCGGAAAACAACCGTGCCCCCCCCAACATTTTGGACTAGTCGGCGCCCCTGACTACTAACCAATTTTCAGGTTCCTGGCAATTGTGGGGTGTAAATCAGCTGCCCTAGTAGCAACCTGCGCTAACTAACATTCCCGTCCAGGGGCGCCGACTAGTCCAAAATGTTGGGGGGGGCACGGTTGTTTTCCGAAATCGATAAGTAAAAGTGGCGATTAGATGTTAATGTTTCTTGTATATCACGAATTTTGATAATTTTATTACGATGTGATACGATTTTTTTTCATCCGGAATTATTCTATTTTTAGAAAATAAAAATTTATTAAAACGTGATTGAGAATGTTAATTAGGGGGATTTTTTTAATATGTTTGAAAGGCGAATTCCTTCTCATAGGCATATTGTCACTTATTTTCTAGAAGTAACAGTCAATAATAAAAATAATCAGATATTTAGAAATTCAACAATACAAATACTCTAAAAATAAAAATAAAAGTAAAAGCCAAAATTTAGATCTTCAGAAATAAAAAAAAATACACATTTAAAAAAACATCCATTTTTCAAATCTGCAATTTAGAAAAAAAAAACACAAAATTCAATATTCCAACATAAAAAAATAATAGTATAAAAATTCTAGGGTTAAATAAACTCATGGCTTGAAAATGTTAAGAAATCAATAGCAGGAAATCAGAAATTTAAACAATCAGTAATTTAGAAATAACAATAAAATTCAATGTTTAAATAAATCGAAAATTTAAAAATAATGCTTTTGACAACAAATATTTTTTTTAAAATTTAAGAATTTAAGAATTTAAGAATTTAAGAATTTAAGAATTTAAGAATTTAAGAATTTAAGAATTTAAGAATTTAAGAATTTAAGAATTTAAGAATTTAAGAATTTAAGAATTTAAGAATTTAAGAATTTAAGAATTTAAGAATTTAAGAATTTAAGAATTTAAGAATTTAAGAATTTAAGAATTTAAGAATTTAAGAATTTAAGAATTTAAGAATTTAAGAATTTAAGAATTTAAGAATTTAAGAATTTAAGAATTTAAGAATTTAAGAATTTAAGAATTTAAGAATTTAAGAATTTAAGAATTTAAGAATTTAAGAATTTAAGAATTTAAGAATTTAAGAATTTAAGAATTTAAGAATTTAAGAATTTAAGAATTTAAGAATTTAAGAATTTAAGAATTTAAGAATTTAAGAATTTAAGAATTTAAGAATTTAAGAATTTAAGAATTTAAGAATTTAAGAATTTAAGAATTTAAGAATTTAAGAATTTAAGAATTTAAGAATTTAAGAATTTAAGAATTTAAGAATTTAAGAATTTAAGAATTTAAGAATTTAAGAATTTAAGAATTTAAGAATTTAAGAATTTAAGAATTTAAGAATTTAAGAATTTAAGAATTTAAGAATTTAAGAATTTAAGAATTTAAGAATTTAAGAATTTAAGAATTTAAGAATTTAAGAATTTAAGAATTTAAGAATTTAAGAATTTAAGAATTTAAGAATTTAAGAATTTAAGAATTTAAGAATTTAAGAATTTAAGAATTTAAGAATTTAAGAATTTAAGAATTTAAGAATTTAAGAATTTAAGAATTTAAGAATTTAAGAATTTAAGAATTTAAGAATTTAAGAATTTAAGAATTTAAGAATTTAAGAATTTAAGAATTTAAGAATTTAAGAATTTAAGAATTTAAGAATTTAAGAATTTAAGAATTTAAGAATTTAAGAATTTAAGAATTTAAGAATTTAAGAATTTAAGAATTTAAGAATTTAAGAATTTAAGAATTTAAGAATTTAAGAATTTAAGAATTTAAGAATTTAAGAATTTAAGAATTTAAGAATTTAAGAATTTAAGAATTTAAGAATTTAAGAATTTAAGAATTTAAGAATTTAAGAATTTAAGAATTTAAGAATTTAAGAATTTAAGAATTTAAGAATTTAAGAATTTAAGAATTTAAGAATTTAAGAATTTAAGAATTTAAGAATTTAAGAATTTAAGAATTTAAGAATTTAAGAATTTAAGAATTTAAGAATTTAAGAATTTAAGAATTTAAGAATTTAAGAATTTAAGAATTTAAGAATTTAAGAATTTAAGAATTTAAGAATTTAAGAATTTAAGAATTTAAGAATTTAAGAATTTAAGAATTTAAGAATTTAAGAATTTAAGAATTTAAGAATTTAAGAATTTAAGAATTTAAGAATTTAAGAATTTAAGAATTTAAGAATTTAAGAATTTAAGAATTTAAGAATTTAAGAATTTAAGAATTTAAGAATTTAAGAATTTAAGAATTTAAGAATTTAAGAATTTAAGAATTTAAGAATTTAAGAATTTAAGAATTTAAGAATTTAAGAATTTAAGAATTTAAGAATTTAAGAATTTAAGAATTTAAGAATTTAAGAATTTAAGAATTTAAGAATTTAAGAATTTAAGAATTTAAGAATTTAAGAATTTAAGAATTTAAGAATTTAAGAATTTAAGAATTTAAGAATTTAAGAATTTAAGAATTTAAGAATTTAAGAATTTAAGAATTTAAGAATTTAAGAATTTAAGAATTTAAGAATTTAAGAATTTAAGAATTTAAGAATTTAAGAATTTAAGAATTTAAGAATTTAAGAATTTAAGAATTTAAGAATTTAAGAATTTAAGAATTTAAGAATTTAAGAATTTAAGAATTTAAGAATTTAAGAATTTAAGAATTTAAGAATTTAAGAATTTAAGAATTTAAGAATTTAAGAATTTAAGAATTTAAGAATTTAAGAATTTAAGAATTTAAGAATTTAAGAATTTAAGAATTTAAGAATTTAAGAATTTAAGAATTTAAGAATTTAAGAATTTAAGAATTTAAGAATTTAAGAATTTAAGAATTTAAGAATTTAAGAATTTAAGAATTTAAGAATTTAAGAATTTAAGAATTTAAGAATTTAAGAATTTAAGAATTTAAGAATTTAAGAATTTAAGAATTTAAGAATTTAAGAATTTAAGAATTTAAGAATTTAAGAATTTAAGAATTTAAGAATTTAAGAATTTAAGAATTTAAGAATTTAAGAATTTAAGAATTTAAGAATTTAAGAATTTAAGAATTTAAGAATTTAAGAATTTAAGAATTTAAGAATTTAAGAATTTAAGAATTTAAGAATTTAAGAATTTAAGAATTTAAGAATTTAAGAATTTAAGAATTTAAGAATTTAAGAATTTAAGAATTTAAGAATTTAAGAATTTAAGAATTTAAGAATTTAAGAATTTAAGAATTTAAGAATTTAAGAATTTAAGAATTTAAGAATTTAAGAATTTAAGAATTTAAGATTTAAGAATTTAAGAATTTAAGAATTTAAGAATTTAAGAATTTAAGAATTTAAGAATTTAAGAATTTAAGAATTTAAGAATTTAAGAATTTAAGAATTTGAGAATTTAAGAATTTAAGAATTTAAGAATTTAAGAATTTAAGAATTTAAGAATTTAAGAATTTAAGAATTTAAGAATTTAAGAATTTAAGAATTTAAGAATTTAAGAATTTAAGAATTTAAGAATTTAAGAATTTAAGAATTTAAGAATTTAAGAATTTAAGAATTTAAGAATTTAAGAATTTAAGAATTTAAGAATTTAAGAATTTAAGAATTTAAGAATTTAAGAATTTAAGAATTTAAGAATTTAAGAATTTAAGAATTTAAGAATTTAAGAATTTAAGAATTTAAGAATTTAAGAATTTAAGAATTTAAGAATTTAAGAATTTAAGAATTTAAGAATTTAAGAATTTAAGAATTTAAGAATTTAAGAATTTAAGAATTTAAGAATTTAAGAATTTAAGAATTTAAGAATTTAAGAATTTAAGAATTTAAGAATTTAAGAATTTAAGAATTTAAGAATTTAAGAATTTAAGAATTTAAGAATTTAAGAATTTAAGAATTTAAGAATTTAAGAATTTAAGAATTTAAGAATTTAAGAATTTAAGAATTTAAGAATTTAAGAATTTAAGAATTTAAGAATTTAAGAATTTAAGAATTTAAGAATTTAAGAATTTAAGAATTTAAGAATTTAAGAATTTAAGAATTTAAGAATTTAAGAATTTAAGAATTTAAGAATTTAAGAATTTAAGAATTTAAGAATTTAAGAATTTAAGAATTTAAGAATTTAAGAATTTAAGAATTTAAGAATTTAAGAATTTAAGAATTTAAGAATTTAAGAATTTAAGAATTTAAGAATTTAAGAATTTAAGAATTTAAGAATTTAAGAATTTAAGAATTTAAGAATTTAAGAATTTAAGAATTTAAGAATTTAAGAATTTAAGAATTTAAGAATTTAAGAATTTAAGAATTTAAGAATTTAAGAATTTAAGAATTTAAGAATTTAAGAATTTAAGAATTTAAGAATTTAAGAATTTAAGAATTTAAGAATTTAAGAATTTAAGAATTTAAGAATTTAAGAATTTAAGAATTTAAGAATTTAAGAATTTAAGAATTTAAGAATTTAAGAATTTAAGAATTTAAGAATTTAAGAATTTAAGAATTTAAGAATTTAAGAATTTAAGAATTTAAGAATTTAAGAATTTAAGAATTTAAGAATTTAAGAATTTAAGAATTTAAGAATTTAAGAATTTAAGAATTTAAGAATTTAAGAATTTAAGAATTTAAGAATTTAAGAATTTAAGAATTTAAGAATTTAAGAATTTAAGAATTTAAGAATTTAAGAATTTAAGAATTTAAGAATTTAAGAATTTAAGAATTTAAGAATTTAAGAATTTAAGAATTTAAGAATTTAAGAATTTAAGAATTTAAGAATTTAAGAATTTAAGAATTTAAGAATTTAAGAATTTAAGAATTTAAGAATTTAAGAATTTAAGAATTTAAGAATTTAAGAATTTAAGAATTTAAGAATTTAAGAATTTAAGAATTTAAGAATTTAAGAATTTAAGAATTTAAGAATTTAAGAATTTAAGAATTTAAGAATTTAAGAATTTAAGAATTTAAGAATTTAAGAATTTAAGAATTTAAGAATTTAAGAATTTAAGAATTTAAGAATTTAAGAATTTAAGAATTTAAGAATTTAAGAATTTAAGAATTTAAGAATTTAAGAATTTAAGAATTTAAGAATTTAAGAATTTAAGAATTTAAGAATTTAAGAATTTAAGAATTTAAGAATTTAAGAATTTAAGAATTTAAGAATTTAAGAATTTAAGAATTTAAGAATTTAAGAATTTAAGAATTTAAGAATTTAAGAATTTAAGAATTTAAGAATTTAAGAATTTAAGAATTTAAGAATTTAAGAATTTAAGAATTTAAGAATTTAAGAATTTAAGAATTTAAGAATTTAAGAATTTAAGAATTTAAGAATTTAAGAATTTAAGAATTTAAGAATTTAAGAATTTAAGAATTTAAGAATTTAAGAATTTAAGAATTTAAGAATTTAAGAATTTAAGAATTTAAGAATTTAAGAATTTAAGAATTTAAGAATTTAAGAATTTAAGAATTTAAGAATTTAAGAATTTAAGAATTTAAGAATTTAAGAATTTAAGAATTTAAGAATTTAAGAATTTAAGAATTTAAGAATTTAAGAATTTAAGAATTTAAGAATTTAAGAATTTAAGAATTTAAGAATTTAAGAATTTAAGAATTTAAGAATTTAAGAATTTAAGAATTTAAGAATTTAAGAATTTAAGAATTTAAGAATTTAAGAATTTAAGAATTTAAGAATTTAAGAATTTAAGAATTTAAGAATTTAAGAATTTAAGAATTTAAGAATTTAAGAATTTAAGAATTTAAGAATTTAAGAATTTAAGAATTTAAGAATTTAAGAATTTAAGAATTTAAGAATTTAAGAATTTAAGAATTTAAGAATTTAAGAATTTAAGAATTATAAAATTATCAAGAATTTAAAATTTATAGAATTATAGATTTATAGAATTATAAGAATTATAAGAATTATAAGAATTATAAGAATTATAAGAATTATAAGAATTATAAGAATTATAAGAATTATAAGAATTATATAAGAATTATAAGAATGATAAGAATTATAAGAATTATAAGAATTATAAGAATTATAAGAATTATAAGAATTATAAGAATTATAAGAATTATAAGAATTATAAGAATTATAAGAATTATAAGAATTATAAGAATTATAAGAATTATAAGAATTATAAGAATTATAAGAATTATAAGAATTATAAGAATTATAAGAATTATAAGAATTATAAGAATTTTAAGAATTTTAAGAATTATAAGAATTATAAGATTATAAATTAAAAGTTAAGATTTTAAGAATTATAGAAAGTTAAAGTTAAGAATTTATAAGAATTATAAGAATTATAAAATTAATAAATTATAGAATTATAAGAATTATAGAATTTAAAAATAAATTTAAGAATTTAAATTATCAGAATTTAAGAATTTAAGAATTTAAGAATTTAAGAATTTAAGAATTTAAGAATTTAAGAATTTAGAATTTAAGAATTTAAGAATTTAAGAATTTAAGAATTTAAGAATTTAAGAATTTAAGAATTTAAGAATTTAAGAATTTAAGAATTTAAGAATTTAAGAATTTAAGAATTTAAGAATTTAAGAATTTTAGAATTTAAGAATTTAAGAATTTAAGAATTTAAGAATTTAAGAATTTAAGAATTTAAGAATTTAAGAATTTAAGAATTTAAGAATTTAAGAATTTAAGAATTTAAGAATTTAAGAATTTAAGATTTTAAGAATTTAAGAATTTAAGAATTTAGAAATTTAAGAATTTAAGAATTTAAGAATTTAAGAATTTAAGAATTTAAGAATTTAAGAATTTAAGAATTTAAGAATTTAAGAATTTAAGAATTTAAGAATTTAAGAATTTAAGAATTTAAGAATTTAAGAATTTAAGATTTAAGAATTTAAGAATTTAAGAATTTAAGAATTTAAGAATTTAAGAATTTAAGAATTTAAGAATTTAAGAATTTAAGAATTTAAGAATTTAAGAATTTAAGAATTTAAGAATTTAAGAATTTAAGAATTTAAGAATTTAAGAAGAATTAAGAATTTAAGAATTTAAGAATTTAAGAATTTAAGAATTTAAGAATTTAAGAATTTAAGAATTTAAGAAT